>NW_027328741.1:75471484-75502410 GCF_048564905.1 Vicugna pacos | reverse complement strand
TAAAAGAGAATATAGAACCTAGAAGTTAGTAATGGAATGCAGAACAAAGAATTTAGATTATAGAATACAGAATACTGAATATAGAATTAAGAATATAGAATGTAAAACACAGAATATAGAATATAGTATACGGAATTCAGAATATAGAATGTGGAATATAGAATGAAGAACACAAAATATAGAATATATAATAGAGAATATAGAAGCCAGAATTTAGAATATGGAATGCAGGACACAGAATTTAGAATATAGAATACAGAATACTGAATTTAGAATTTTGAATATAGAACGTAGAACAGAGAATTCAGACTATAGAATACCGACTACTGAATATAGAATTTAGAATACAGAATATAGAACACAGAACATAGAACAAAGAAAATGAATGCAGAATATAGAATGCAGAACACCATATAAAGAATATAAAACAGAGAATATAGAACTTAGAATTTAGTAATGGAATGCCGAACACAGAATTTAGAATATAGAATACGGAATAGTGGATATAGAATTTTGAATATATAATGAAGAACACAGAATATACAATATAGAATACGGAATGCAGAATACAGAATACAGTATATAGAATATAGAACACAGAATATAGAATATGGAAAACAGAATACAAAACCCCGAATTTAGAAATTGGAATGCAGAACACAGAATTTAGACTATAGAATACAGAATACTGAATATGGAATTTAGAACATATAATGCAGAACACAGAATTTAGAATATAGAATAAAAAATACTGAACATAGAATTTAGAAAATAGAATGTAGAACACAGAATATAGAATAGAGAATATAGAACCCAGAATTTAGAACATGGAATGTAGAACACAGAATTTAGAAAATAGAATACAGAATAATAAAAATAGAATTTAGAGTATAGAATGTAGGACACAGAATATAGAATATAGAATAAGGAAAGCAGAATATAGATTACAGAATATAGAATGTAGAACACAGAATATAGAATATGGAAAACAGAATACAGAACCCAGAATTTTGAACTTGGAATTCAAACACAGAATTTAGAATATACAAAACAGAATACTGAATATAGAATTTAGAACATAGAATGCAGAACACAGAATTTAGAATATAGAATATAGAATTCTGAAAATAGAATATAGAACATGGAATGCAGAACACAGAATTTAGAATATAGAAAACAGAATACTGAATATAGAATTTAGAATTCAAAATTTAGAATATAGAATATGGAAGGCAAAATATAGTATTTAGAGTATAGAATGAAGAACACACAATATAGAATATATAATAGAGAATATAGAATAAAGAATTTAGAACATGGAATGTAGAACACAGTATTTAGAAAATAGAATACAGAACACTGAATATAGTATTTAGAACATAAATGCAGAACACGGAATTTAGAATATAGAATACAGAATACTTAATATCGAATTTAGAACATGGAATGCAGAACACAGAATTTTGAATATAGAATATAAATACAAAATATAGAATTTAGAATATATAATGTAGAACACAGAATATAGAATATAGAATTGAGAATATAGAAACCAGAATTTATAACATGGAATGCAGAACACAAAATTTAGAATATAGAATACAGAATACCGAATATAGTATTTAAAATATAGAATGTAGATCACACAATATAGAATATAGAATACTGAATGCAGACTATAGTATGTAGAATATAGAATGAAAAACACACTATATAGAATAGAGTACAGAATATAGAACCCAGAATATAGAACATGGAATGCAGAACACAGAATTTAGATTATAGAATACAGAATACTGAATATAGAATTTCGAATATAGAATGTAAAACACAGAATATATAACATAGAATACGAAATGCAGAATATAGAATGTGGAATATAGTAAGAACAACACAAATTATAGAATATATAAAAGACAATAAAGAAGTCAGAATATAGATCCTGTAATGCAGAACACAGAATATAGAATATAGAATACAGAATACTGAATTTAGAATTTTGAATATATAATGTAGAACTGAGAATTCAGTTATAGAATACAGAATACTGAATATTGAATTTAGAATACAGAATATAGAATATAGAGAATGAATGCAAAATATAAAATGTAGAATATAGAATGAAGAACACAAAGTATTGAATATATAAAAGAGAATATAGAACCTAGAATTTAGCAATGGAATGCAGAACACAGAAATTATAATATAGAATACAAAACACTGTATATATAATTTAGAATATAGAATGTAGAACATAGAATATAGAATATGGAAAACAGAATACAGAAGCCAAAATTTATAACATGGAATGCAAAACACGGAATTTAGAATATAGAATACAGATTACTGAATATAGAATTTAGATCATCGAATGCAGAACACAGAATTTAGAATACGGAATACAGAATACTGAATATAGAAATTAGAACATGGAATGCACAACACAGAATTTAGAATATAGAATACAGAATACTGAATATAGAGTTTAGAACATAGAATTTAGAACACAGGATATAGAATATAGAATACTGAAAATAGAATATAGAACACGGAATGCAGAACACAGAATTTAGAATATAGAAAACATAATTCTGAATATAGAATTTAGAATTTAGAATTTGGAACTCAAAATTTAGACTACACAGTACGGAATGTAAAATATAGTATGTAGAGTATAGAATGAAGTACACACAATATAGAATATAAAATAGAGGATATTGAATACCGAATTTAGAACATGGAATGTAGAACACAGAATTTAGAAAATAGAATACAGAATACTGAATATAGAATTTGGAATATACAATGTAAAACACAGAATATAGAATATAGAGTACAGAATACTGAATATAGTATTTAGATCATGGAATGCAGAACACAGAATATAGAATATAGAAAGGGAATATAGAACCCAGAATTTAGAACATGGAATGCAGAACACAGAATTTAGATTAAAGAATACAGAATACTGAATATAGAATTTAGAATATAGAATGTAAAACACAGAATATAGAATCTACTATACGGAATGCAGAATATAGAATGAAGAATATAGAATGTAGAATATAGAATGAAGAACAAAAAATTAAGATTATAAAAAAGAGAGTATAGAACTTAGAATTTAGAAATGGAATGCCGAACACAGAATTTAGAATATAGAACACGGAATACTGAATATAGAATTTAGAATATATAATGAAGAACACAAAATATAGAATATTGAATACGGAATGAAGAATATAGAATACAGTATACAGAATGTAGAACACAGAATATAGAACATGGAAAACAGAATACAGAACCCAAAATTTAGAACATGGAATTCAGAACACAGAATTTAAATTATAGAATACAGAATACTGAATATAGAATTTAGAATATAGAATGTAAAACACAGAATATAGAATATAGTATACGGAATGAAGAATATAGAATGTGGAAAATAGAATGAAGAAAACAGAATATAGAATATAGAAAGAGAATATAGAACCCAGAATTTAGATCCTGGAATGCAGAACACATAATTTAGAATATATAAAACTGAATAGAGAATATAGAATTTAGAATATAGAATGAAGAACACATAATATAGAATATAGAGTATGGAATGCAGACTATACTCTGTAGAAAATAGAATGAAAAACGCACAATATAGAATAGATTAGAGAATATAGAAACCAGAATTTAGAACATGGAATGCAGAATACAGAGTTTAGGTTATAGAATACAGAATACTGAATATAGAATTTCGAATATACAATGTAAAACACAGAATATTCTATATATAATACAGTATGCAGAATATAGAATGTGGAATATAGTAAGAACAACACAAATTATAGAATATATAAAAGACAATAAAGAAGTCAGAATTTAGATCATGGAATGCAGAACACAGAATATAGAATATAGAATACAGAATACTGAATTTAGAATTTTGAATATATAATGTAGAACTGAGAATTCAGTTATAGAATACAGAATACTGAATATTGAATTTAGAATACAGAATATAGAATATAGAGAATGAATGCAAAATATAAAATGTAGAATATAGAATGAAGAACACAAAGTATTGAATATATAAAAGAGAATATAGAACCTAGAATTTAGGAATGGAATGCAGAACACAGAAATTATAATATAGAATACAAAACACTGTATATATAATTTAGAATATAGAATGTAGAACATAGAATATAGAATATGGAAAACAGAATACAGAAGCCAAAATTTATAACATGGAATGCAAAACACAGAATTTAGAATATAGAATACAGATTACTGAATATAGAATTTAGATCATCGAATGCAGAACACAGAATTAAGAATACGGAATACAGAATACTGAATATAGAAATTAGAACATGGAATGCACAACACAGAATTTAGAATATAGAATACAGAATACTGAATATAGAGTTTAGAACATAGAATTTAGAACACAGGATATAGAATATAGAATACTGAAAATAGAATATAGAACACGGAATGCAGAACACAGAATTTAGAATATAGAAAACATAATTCTGAATATAGAATTTAGAATTTAGAATTTGGAACTCAAAATTTAGACTACACAGTACGGAATGTAAAATATAGTATGTAGAGTATAGAATGAAGTACACACAATATAGAATATAAAATAGAGGATATTGAATACCGAATTTAGAACATGGAATGTAGAACACAGAATTTAGAAAATAGAATACAGAATACTGAATATAGAATTTGGAATATACAATGTAAAACACAGAATATAGAATATAGAGTACAGAATACTGAATATAGTATTTAGATCATGGAATGCAGAACACAGAATATAGAATATAGAAAGGGAATATAGAACCCAGAATTTAGAACATGGAATGCAGAACACAGAATTTAGATTAAAGAATACAGAATACTGAATATAGAATTTAGAATATAGAATGTAAAACACAGAATATAGAATCTACTATACGGAATGCAGAATATAGAATGAAGAATATAGAATGTAGAATATAGAATGAAGAACAAAAAATTAAGATTATAAAAAAGAGAGTATAGAACTTAGAATTTAGAAATGGAATGCCGAACACAGAATTTAGAATATAGAACACGGAATACTGAATATAGAATTTAGAATATATAATGAAGAACACAAAATATAGAATATTGAATA
Source organism: Vicugna pacos (assembly GCF_048564905.1). Taxonomy (NCBI): domain Eukaryota; kingdom Metazoa; phylum Chordata; class Mammalia; order Artiodactyla; family Camelidae; genus Vicugna; species Vicugna pacos. The sequence goes on along the minus strand of NW_027328741.1, from coordinate 75,497,246 downwards.
CGGAATGAAGAATATAGAATACAGTATACAGAATGTAGAACACAGAATATAGAACATGGAAAACAGAATACAGAACCCAAAATTTAGAACATGGAATTCAGAACACAGAATTTAAATTATAGAATACAGAATACTGAATATAGAATTTAGAATATAGAATGTAAAACACAGAATATAGAATATAGTATACGGAATGAAGTATATAGAATGTGGAAAATAGAATGAAGAAAACAGAATATAGAATATAGAAAGAGAATATAGAACCCAGAATTTAGATCCTGGAATGCAGAACACATAATTTAGAATATATAAAACTGAATAGAGAATATAGAATTTAGAATATAGAATGAAGAACACATAATATAGAATATAGAGTATGGAATGCAGACTATACTCTGTAGAAAATAGAATGAAAAACGCACAATATAGAATAGATTATAGAATATAGAAACCAGAATTTAGAACATGGAATGCAGAATACAGAGTTTAGGTTATAGAATACAGAATACTGAATATAGAATTTCGAATATACAATGTAAAACACAGAATATTCTATATAGAATACCGTATGCAGAATATAGAATGTGTAATATAGAAAGACCAACACAAAATATAGAATATATAAAAGAGAATATAGAAGCCAGTATTTAGATCATGGAATGCAGAACACAGAATATAGAATATAGAATACAGAATACTGAATTTAGAATTTTGAATATAGAATGTAGAACACCGAATTCAGAATATAGAATACAGAATACTGAATATAGGAATTAGAATACAGAATATAGAAAACAGAACATAGAATATGGAAAATCAATGCAGAATATAGAATGTAGAATATAGAAATAAGAACACAAAATATTGAATATATAAAAGAGAATATAGAACCTAGAAGTTAGTAATGGAATGCAGAACACAGAATTTAGATTATAGAATACAGAATACTGAATATAGAATTAAGAATATAGAATGTAAAACACAGAATTTAGAATATAGTATACGGAATTCAGAATATAGAATGTGGAATATAGAATGAAGAACACAAAATATAGAATATATAATAGAGAATATAGAAGCCAGAATTTAGAATATGGAATGCAGGACACAGAATTTAGAATATAGAATACAGAATACTGAATTTAGAATTTTGAATATAGAACGTAGAACAGAGAATTCAGACTATAGAATACAGACTACTGAATATAGAATTTATAATACAGAATATAGAACACAGAACATAGAACAAAGAAAATGAATGCAGAATATAGAATGCAGAACACCATATAAAGAATATAAAATAGAGAATATAGAACTTAGAATTTAGTAATGGAATGCCGAACACAGAATTTCGAATATAGAATACGGAATAGTGAATATAGAATTTAGAATACATAATGAAGAACACAGAATATACAATATAGAATACGGAATGCAGAATACAGAATACAGTATATAGAATATAGAACACAAAATATAGAATATGGAAAAAAGAATACAAAACCCCGAATTTAGAAATTGTAATGCAGAACACAGAATTTAGACTATAGAATACAGAATACTGAATATAGAATTTAGAACATATAATGCAGAACACAGAATTTAGAATATAGAATACAGAATACTGAATATAGAATATAGAACATGGAATGCAGAACACCAAATTTAGTATATAGAATATAGAATACTGAATATAGAATTTAGAATTAAAAATTTAGAACAAAGAATATATAATATAGACTACGGAATGCAAAATATAGTATGTAGAGTATAGAATGAAGAACACATTATATAGAATATACAATAGACAAGGTACAACCCAGAATGTAGAACATGTAATGCAAAACACAGAATTTAGAACTTACAATACAGAATACTGAATATAGAATTTAGAATATAGAATGTAGAACACAAAACATAGAATACAGATTATAGAATACAGAATTAAGCACATGGAATGCAGAGCACAGAATTTAGAAAATAGTATATGAATACTGAATATAGAATTTAGCATATAGAATGTAGAACACAGAATATACAAAGTAGAATTTGGAATGCAGAATATAGAATACAGAATATAGAATGTAGAACACAGAATATAGACTATGGAAAACAGAATACAGAACCCAGAATTTAGAATATGGAATGCAGAACACAGAATTTAGAATATAGAACACAGAATAATGAATATAGAATTTAGAACATACAATGCAGAACACAGAATTTAGAATATAGAATGTAGAACACAGAATATAGAATATAGCATAGAGTATATAGAATTCAGAATATAGAACATGGAATGCATAACACAGAATTTAGAATATAGAATAGGTAATACTGAATATAGAATTTAGAATATAGAATATAGAACACAGAATATAGAATATAGAATCCAGAATTTAGAAAATGAAATTCAGAACACTGAATCTGGAAAGTAGAATGCAGAATACTGAATATAGAATTTAGAATATAGAATGCAGAACACAGAATTTATTATATAGACTATAGAATACTGAATATAGAAATTAGAATTTAGAACTTAGAACTCAGAATTTAGAATATAGAATACGGAATGCAAAATATTGTATGTGGAGTATAGAATGAAGAACACACAATATCGAATATAGAATAGAGGATATAGAACACAGAATTTAGAACATGGAACGCTGAACACAGAATATAGAAAATAGAATACAGAATTCTGAATATAGAATTTAGAATATAGAATGTAGAACACAGAATATAGAATATAGAATACAGGATACTAAATATAGAATATAGAACATGCAATACAGAACAGAGAATTTAGAATATAGAATACAGAATACTGAATATAGAATTTAGAATATAGAATCTGTAACACAGAATAGAGAATATACAATAGAGAATATAGAACCCAGAATTAAGAGCATGGAATGCAGAAAATAGAATTTAGAATATAGAATACAGAATACTGAATATAGAATTTAGAATATAGAATGTAGAACACAAAATATAGAATATAGAATAGAGAATATAGAACCCAGAATTTAGAACATGGAATGCAGAACACATAGTTTAGATTATAGAATACAGAATACTGAATATAGAATTTCGAAAATAAAATGTAAATCACAGAATATAGAATATAGTATACGGAATGCAGAATATAGAATGTGGAAAATAGAATGAAGAAAACAGAATATAGAATATAGAAAGAGAATATAGAACCCAGAATTTAGATCATGGAATGCAGAACACAGAATTTAGTATATAGAATACAGAATAGAGACTATAGAATTTAGAATATAGAATGAAGAACACATAATATAGAATATAGAATACGGAATGCAGACTATAATATGTAGAATATAGAATGAAAAACACACAATATAGAATAGATTAGAGAATATAGAACCCAGAATTTAGAACATGGAATGAAGAATACAGAGTTTAGGTTATAGAATACAGAATACTGAATATAGAATTTCGAATATAGAATGTAAAACACAGAATATTCAATATAGAATACCTTATGCAGTATATAGAATGTGGAATATAGAAAGAACAACACAAAATATAGAATATATAAAAGAGAATATAGAAGCCAGAATTTAGAAATGGAATGCAGAACACAGAATTTAGAATACAGAATACATAATACTGAATACAGAATTTAGAACATATGATGCAGAACACAGAATTTAGAATACAGAAAGCAGAATACTGAATATAGAAATTAGAACATGAAATGCAGAACATAGAACTTAGAATATAGAATAAAAAATACTGAACATAGAATTTAGAAAATAGAATGTAGAACACAGTATATAGAATAGAGAATATAGAACCCAGAATTTAGAACATGGAATGTAGAACACAGAATTTTGAAAATAGAATACAGAATAATAAAAATAGAATTCAGAATATAGAACGTAGGACACAGAATATACAATATAGAATAAGGAAAGCAGAATATAGATTATAGAATATAGAATGGAGAACACAGAATATAGAATATGGAAAACAGAATACAGAACCCAGAATTTTGAACATGGAATTCAGAACACAGAATTTAGCATATAGAACACAGAATAAAGAATACAGAATTTAGAATATTGAATGAAGAACACAGATTATAGAATATAGAATACAAAGTATAGAATCCAGAATTTAGAACATTGAATGCAAACACAGAATTTAGAATATATAATACAGAATAGTGAATATAGAATTTAGAACATTGAAAGCAGAACACATAATTTAGAATATAGAATATAAAACACTGAAAATAGAATATAGAACATGGAATGCTGAACACAGAATTTAGAATATAGAATACAGAATACTGGATATAGAATTTAGAACATAGAATGTAGAACAAAGAATAGAGAATATAGAATCCAGAATTTAGAACATGATATGCAGAACACTGAATTTAGAAAATAGAATACAGTATACTGAATATAGAATTTAGAACATAGAAAGCAGAACACAGAATTTAGTATATAGAATATGGATTACTGAATATAGAATTTAGAATTAAGAATTTAGAACTCAGAATTTAGAATATAGACAACAGCATGCAAAATATAGTATGTAGAGTATAGAATGAAGAACTCACAATATAGAATATAGAACAGACAATATAGAACCCAGAATTTAGAACATGGAAAGCAGAACAGAGAATTTAGAATATAGAATACAGAATACTGAATATAGAATTTAGAATTTCGAATGTACAACACAGAATATTGAATATGGAATAGAGAATATAGAATTCAGAATTTAGAATATGGAATGCAGAACACAGAATTTAGAATATAGAATAGGTAATAATGAATATAGAATTTAGAATATTGAATGCAGAAAACAGAATTTAGACAATAGAATACATAATACTGAATATAGAATTTAGAATATAGAATGTAGAACACAGAATATAGAATATAGAATTCAGAATTTAGAAAATGAAATTCAGAACACTGAATCTGGAAAGTAGAATTCAGAATACTGAATATAGAATTTAGAATATAGAATGCAGAACACAGAATTTATTATATAGACTATAGAATACTGAATATAGAATTTAGAATTTAGAACTTAGAACTCAGAATTTAAAATATAGAATACGGAATGCAAAATATTGTATGTAGAGTATAGAATGAAGAACACACAATATCGAATATAGAATAGAGGATATAGAACACAGAATTTAGAACATGGAACGCTGAACACAGAATATAGAAAATAGAATACAGAATTCTGAATATAGAATTTAGAATATAGAATGTAGAACACAGAATATAGAATATAGAATACAGGATACTAAATATAGAATATAGAACATGCAATGCAGAACACAGAATTAAGAATATAGAATACAGAATACTGAATATAGAATTTAGAATATAGAATCTGTAACACAGAATAGAGAATATAGAATAGAGAATATAGAACCCAGAATTAAGAGCATGGAATGCAGAAAATAGAATTTAGAATATAGAATACAGAATACTGAATATAGAATTTATAATATAGAATGTAGAACACAAAATATAGAATATAGAATAGAGAATATAGAACCCAGAATTTAGAACATGGAATGCAGAACACATAGTTTAGATTATAGAATACAGAATACTGAATATAGAATTTCGAAAATAAAATGTAAAACACAGAATATAGAATATAGTATACGGAATGCAGAATATAGAATGTGGAAAATAGAATGAAGAAAACAGAATATAGAATATAGAAAGAGAATATAGAACCCAGAATTTAGATCATGGAATGCAGAACACAGAATTTAGAATATAGAATACAGAATAGAGAATATAGAATTTAGAATATAGAATGAAGAACACATAATATAGTATATAGAATACGGAATGCAGACTATACTATGTAGAATATAGAATGAAAAACACACAATATAGAATAGATTAGAGAATATAGAACACAGAATTTAGAACATGGAATGAAGAATACAGAGTTTAGGTTATAGAATACAGAATACTGAATATAGAATTTCGAATATAGAACGTAAAACACAGAATATTCAATATAGAATACCGTATGCAGAATATAGAATGTGGAATATAGAAAGAACAACACAAAATATAGAATATATAAAAGAGAATATAGAAGCCAGTATTTAGATCATGGAATGCAGAACATAGAATTTAGAATATAGAATACAGAATACTGAATTTAGAATTTTGAATATAGAACGTAGAACACCGAATTCAGAATATAGAATACAGAATACTGAATATAGGAATTAGAATACAGAATATAGAAAACAGAACATAGAATATGGAAAATGAATGCAGAATATAGAATGTAGAATATAGAATTAAGAACACAAAATATTGAATATATAAAAGAGAATATAGAACCTAGAATTTAGTAATGGAGTGCAGAACACAGAATTTAAATATATAATACAAAATACTGAATATAAAATTTAGAATATAGAATGTAGAACACAAAATATAGAATATGGAAAACAGAATACAGAACCCAAAATTTAGTACATGGAATGCAGAACACAGAATTTAGATTATAGAATACAGAATACTGAATATAGAATTAAGAATATAGAATGTAAAACACAGAACATAGAATATAGTATACGGAATTCAGAATATAGAATGTGGCATATAGTATGAAGAACCCAAAATATAGGTTATATAATAGAGAATATAGAAGCCAGAATTTAGAATTTGGAATGCAGGACACAGAATTTAGAATATAGAATACAGAATACTGAATTTAGAATGTTGTATATAGAACGTAGAACAGAAAATTCAGACTATAGAATACAGAATACTGAATATAGAATTTAGAATACAGAATATAGAACACAGGACATAGAACATAGAAAATGAATGCAGAATATAGAATGCAGAACACAATATAAAGAATATAAAATAGAGAATATAGAACTTAGAATTTAGTAATGGAATGCCGAACACAGAATTTAGAATATAGAAAACGGAATAGTGAATACAGAATTTAGAATATATAATGAAGAACACAGAATATACAATATAGAATACGGAATGCAGAATACAGAATACAGTATATAGAATGTAGAACACAGAATATAGAATATGGAAAACAGAATACAAAACCCCGAATTTAGAACTTGTAATGCAGAACACAGAATTTAGACTATAGAATACAGAATACTGAATATAGAATTTAGAACATATAATGCAGACCACAGAATTTAGAATATAGAATACAGAATACTGAATATAGAATATAGAACATGGAATGCAGAACACCGAATTTAGTATATAGAATATAGAATACTGAATATAGAATTTAGAATTAAAAATTTAGAACAAAGAATATATAATATAGACTACGGAATGCAAAATATAGTATGTAGAGCATAGAATGAAGAACACATTATATAGAATATACAATAGACAATGTAGAACCCAGAATGTAGAACATGAAATGCAGAACACAGAATTTAGAACTTACAATACAGAATACTGAATATAGAATTTAGAATATAGAATGTAGAACACAGAACATAGAATACAGATTATAGAATACAGAATTTAGCACATGGAATGCAGAACACAGAATTTATTATATAGACTGTAGAATACTGAATATAGACTTTAGAATTTAGAACTTAGAAATCAGAATTTAGAATATAGAATACGGAATGCAAAATATTGTATGTAGAGTATTGAATGAAGAACACACAATATCGAATATACAATAGAGGATATAGAACACAGAATTTAGAACATGGAACGCTGAACACAGAATATAGAAAATAGAATACAGAATTCTGAATATAGAATTTAGAATATAGAATGTAGAACACAGAATATAGAATATAGAATACAGGATACTAAATATAGTATATAGAACATGCAATGCAGAACACAGAATTTATAATATAGAAAACAGAATACTGAATATAGAATTTAGAATATAGAATCTGTAACACAGAATATAGAATATAGAATAGAGAATATAGAACCCAGAATTAAGAGCATGGAATGCAGAAAATAGAATTTAGAATATAGAATACAGAATACTAAATATAGAATTTAGAATATAGAATGTAGAACACAAAATATAGAATATAGAATAGAGAATATAGAACCCAGAATTTAGAACATGGAATGCAGAACACAAAGTTTAGATTATAGAATACAGAATACTGAATATAGAATTTAGAATATAGAATGTAAAACACAGAACATAGAATATAGTATACGGAATTCAGAATATAGAATGTGGTATATAGAATGAAGAACCCAAAATATAGAATATATAATAGAAAATATAGAAGCCAGAATTTAGAATTTGGAATGCAGGACACAGAATTTAGAATATAGAATACAGAATACTGAATTTAGAATGTTGTATATAGAACGTAGAACAGAGAATTCAGACTATAGAATACAGAATACTGAATATAGAATTTAGAATACAGAATATAGAACACAGGACATAGAACATAGAAAATGAATGCAGAATATAGAATGCAGAACACAATATAAAGAATATAAAATAGAGAATATAGAACTTAGAAATTAGTAATGGAATGCCGAACACAGAATTTAGAATATAGAATACGGAATAGTGTATATAGAATTTAGAATATATAATGAAGAACACAGAATATACAATATAGAATACGGAATGCAGAATACAGAATACAGTATATAGAATGTAGAACACAGAATATAGAATATGGAAAACAGAATACAAAACCCCGAATTTAGAACTTGTAATGCAGAACACAGAATTTAGACTATAGAATACAGAATACTGAATATAGAATTTAGAACATATAATGCAGAACACAGAATTTAGAATATAGAATACAGAATACTGAATATAGAATATAGAACATGGAATGCAGAACACCAAATTTAGTATATAGAATATAGAATACTGAATATAGAATTTAGAATTAAAAATTTAGAACAAAGAATATATAATATAGACTACGGAATGCAAAATATATTATGTAGAGTATAGAATGAAGAACACATTATATAGAATATACAATAGACAATGTACAACCCAGAATGTAGAACATGTAATGCAGAACACAGAATTTAGAACTTACAATACAGAATACTGAATATAGAATTTAGAATATAGAATGTAGAACACAGAACATAGAATACAGATTATAGAATACAGAATTAAGCACATGGAATGCAGAACACAGAATTTAGAAAATAGTATATGAATACTGAATATAGAATTTAGCATATAGAATGTAGAACACAGAATATACAATGTAGAATTCGGAATGCAGAATATAGAATACAGAATATAGAATGTAGAACACAGAATATAGACTATGGAAAACAGAATACAGAACCCAGAATTTAGAATATGGAATGCAGAACACAGAACTGAGAATATAGAACACAGAAAAATGAATATAGAATTTAGAACATAGAATGCAGAATACAGAATTTAGAATATAGAATGTAGAACACAGAATATAGAATATAGCATAGAGGAAATAGAATTCAGAATTTAGAACATGGAATGCATAACACAGAATTAAGAATATAGAATACAGAATCCTGAATATTGAATTTAGAACATATAATGCAGAACACAGAATTTAGAATATAGAATACTGAATACTGAATATAGAATTAGAATACAGAATGTAGAGCACATAGTATGGAATATAGAATACGGAATGCAGAATATACTATGTAGAATATAGAATGAAAAACACAAAATATAGAATAGAGTAGAGAATATAGAACTCAGAATTTAGAACATGGAATGCAGAACACAGAATTTAGATTATAGAATACACAATTCTTAATATAGAATTTAGAATATAGAATGTAAAACACAGAATATAGAATATAGAATACGGAATGCAGAATATAGAATGTGGAATATAGAATGAAGATCACAAAATATAGAATATATAAAAGAGAATATAAAACCCAGAATTTAGAAATGGAAAGCAGAACAGAGAATTTAGAATATAGAATACAGAATACTGAATATAGAATTTAGAATTTCGAATGTAGAACACAGAATATTGAATATAGAATAGAGAATATAGAATTCAGAATTTAGAATATGGAATGCAGAACACAGAATTTAGAATATAGAATAGGTAATAATGAATATAGAATTTAGAATATTGAATGCAGAAAACAGAATTTAGACAATAGAATACATAATACTGAATATAGAATTTAGAATATAGAATATAGAACACAGAATATAAAATATAGAATCCAGAATTTAGAAAATGAAATTCAGAACACTTAATCTGGAAAGTAGAATGCAGAATACTGAATATAGAATTTAGAATATAGAATGCAGAACACAGAATTTATTATATAGACTATAGAATACTGAATATAGACTTTAGAATTTAGAACTTAGAACTCAGAATTTAGAATATAGAATACGGAATGCAAAATATTGTATGTAGAGTATAGAATGAAGAACACACAATTTCGAATATAGAATAGAGGATATAGAACACAGAATTTAGAACATGGAACGCTGAACACAGAATATAGAAAATAGAATACAGAATTCTGAATATAGAATTTAGAATATAGAATGTAGAACACAGAATATAGAATATAGAATACAGGATACTAAATATAGAATATAGAACATGCAATGCAGAACACAGAATTTAGAATATAGAATACAGAATACTGAATATATAATTTAGAATATAGAATCTGTAACACAGAATATAGAATATAGAATAGAGAATATAGAACCCAGAATTAAGAGCATGGAATGCAGAAAATAGAATTTAGAATATAGAATACAGAATACTGAATATAGAATTTTGAATATAGAATGTAGAACACAGAATATAGAATATACAATAGAGAATATAGAACACAGAATTTAGAACATGGAATGCAGAACACAGAAATTAGAACTTGGATTGCAGAACACAGAATTTTGAATTTACAATACAGAATACAGAATATACAATTTAGAACATAGAATGCAGAACACAGAATATAGAATACAGAAAACAGTATACTGAATATAGAATTTAGATCATGGAATTCAGAACATAGAATTTAGAATAGAGAAAAAAATATACTGAATATAGAATTTAGAATATAGAATGTAGAACACAGAATATATAATAGAGAATATAGAATCCACAATTTAGAACATGGAATGTAGAACACAGAATTTAGAAAATAGAATACAGAATACTGAAAATAGAATTTAGAATATAGAATATAGGACACATCATATAGAATATAGTATACGGGAAGCAGAATATAGAATACAGAATATAGAATGTAGAACACAGAATATAGAATATGGAAAACAGAATACAGAATCCAGAATTTTGAACATGGAATTCAGAACACAGATTTTTGAATATAGAACACAGAAAAATGAATATAGAATTTAGAACATTGAAAGCAGAACACAGAATTTAGACCATATAATACAGAATACTGAATATAGAATTTCGAATATAGAATGTAAAACACAGAATACAGAATATAGAATTCGGAATGCAGAATATAGAATGTAGAACACAGAGTATAGAATATGGAAAACAGATTACAGAACCCAGAATTTATAACATGGAATGCAGAACACAAAATATAGACTATAGAATACAGAATACTGAATATAGAATTTAGAACATATAATGCAGACCACAGAATTTAGAATATAGAATACAGAATACTGAATATAGAATATAGAACATGGAATGCAGAACACCGAATTTAGTATATAGAATATAGAATACTGAATATAGAATTTAGAATTAAAAATTTAGACCAAAGAATATATAATATAGACTACGGAATGCAAAATATAGTATGCAGAGTATAGAATGAAGAACACATTACATAGAATATACAATAGACAATGTAGAACACAGAATGTAGAACATGTAATGCAGAACACAGAATTTAGAACTTACAATTCAGAATACTGAATATAGAATTTAGAATATAGAATGTAGAACACAGAACATAGAATACAGATTATAGAATACAGAATTTAGCACATGGAATGCAGAACACAGAATTTAGAAAATAGAATATGAATACTGAATATAGAATTTAGCATATAGAATGTAGAACACAGAGTATACAATGTAGAATTCGGGATGCAGAATATAGAATACAGAATATAGAATGTAGAACACAGAATATAGACTATGGAAAACAGAAAACAGAACCCAGAATTTAGAACATAGAATGCAGAACACAGAATTTAGAATATAAAATGTAGAACACAGAATATAGAATATAGCATAGAGTATATAGAATTCAGAATATAGAACATGGAATGCATAACACAGAATTAAGAATATAGAATACAGAATCCTGAATATTGAATTTAGAACATATAATGCAGAACACAGAATTTAGAATATAGAATACTGAATACTGAATATAGAATTAGAATACAGAATGTAGAGCACATAGTATGGAATATAGAATACGGAATGCAGAATATAGTATGTAGAATATAGAATGAAAAACACAAAATATAGAATAGAGTAGAGAATATAGAACTCAGAATTTAGAACATGGAATGCAGAACACAGACTTTAGATTCTAGAATACACAATTCTTAATATAGAATTTAGAATATAGAATGTAAAACACAGAATATAGAATATGGAATACGGAATGCAGAATATAGAATGTGGAATATAGAATGAAGAACACAAAATATAGAATATATAAAAGAGAATATAAAACCCAGAAATTAGAAATGGAATGCAGAACACAGAATTTAGAATATATAATATATAATACTGAATACAGAATTTAGAACATATGATGCAGAACACAGAATTCAGAATACAGAAAGCAGAATACTGAATACAGAAATTAGAACATGAAATGCAGAACATAGAACTTAGAATATAGAATAAAAAATACTGAATATAGAATTTAGAAAATAGAATGTAGAACACAGAATATAGAATAGAGAATATAGAACCCAGAATTTAGAACATGGAATGTAGAACACAGAATTTAGAAAATAGAATAGAGAATAATAAAAATAGAATTTAGAATATAGAATGTAGGACACAGAATATAGAATATAGAATAAGGAAAGCAGAATATAGATTACAGAATATAGAATGTAGAACACAGAATATAGAATATGGAAAACAGAATACAGAACCCAGAATTTTGAACATGGAATTCAGAACACAGAATTTAGAATATAGAACACAGAATAATGAATATAGAATTTAGAACATAGAATGCAGAACTCAGAATTTTGACAATAGAATACAGAATAATGAATACAGAATTTAGAATATTGAATGAAGAACACAGATTATAGAATATAGAATACAAATTGTAGAATCCAGAATTTAGAACATTGAATGCAAACACAGAATTTAGAATATATAATACAGAATAGTGAATATAGAATTTAGAACATAGAATGCAGAACACATAATTTAGAATATAGAATATAAAACACTGAAAATAGAATATAGAACATGGAATGCTGAACACAGTATTTAGAATATAGAATACAGAATACTGGATATACCATTTAGAACATAGAATGTAGAACACAGAATAGAGAATATAGAATCCAGAATTTAGAACATGATATGCAGAACACTGAATTTAGAAAGTAGAATACATTATACTGAATATAGAATTTAGAACATAGAAAGCAGAACACAGAATTTAGTATATAGAATATGGAATACTGAATATAGAATTTAGAATTTAGAACTTAGAACTCAGAATTTAGAATATAGAATACGGAATGCAAAATATTTTATGTAGAGTATAGAATGAAGAACACACAATATCGAATATAGAATAGAGGATATAGAACACAGAATTTAGAACATGGAACGCTGAACACAGAATATAGAAAATAGAATACAGAATTTTGAATATAGCATTTAGAATATAGAATGTAGAACACAGAATATAGAATATAGAATACAGGATACTAAATATAGAATATAGAACATGCAATGCAGAACACAGAATTTAGAATATAGAATACAGAATACTGAATATAGAATTTAGAATATAGAATCTGTAACACAGAATATAGAATATAGAATAGAGAATATAGAACCCAGAATTAAGAGCATGGAATGCAGAAAATAGAATTTAGAATATAGAATACAGAATACTGAATATAGAATTTAGAATATAGAATGTAGAACACAGAATATAGAATATACAATAGAGAATACAGAACCCAGAATTTCGAACATGGAATGCAGAACACAGAAATTAGAACTTGGATTGCAGAACACAGAATTTTGAATTTACAATACAGAATACAGAATATACAATTTAGAACATAGAATGCAGAACACAGAATGTAGAATACAGAAAACAGAATACTGAATATAGAATTTAGATCATGGAATTCAGAACATAGAATTTAGAATAGAGAAAAAAATATACTGAATATAGAATTTAGAATATAGAATGTAGAACACAGAATATATAATAGAGAATATAGAATCCATAATTTAGAACATGGAATGTAGAACACAGAATTTAGAAAATAGAATACAGAATACTGAAAATAGAATTTACAATATAGAATATAGGACACAGCATATAGAATATAGCATACGGGAAGCAGAATATAGAATACAGAATATAGAATGTAGAACACAGAGTATACAATATGGAAAACAGAATACAGAACCCAGAATTTTGAACATGGAATTCAGAACACAGATTTTTGAATATAGAACACAGAAAAATGAATATAGAATTTAGAACATAGAAAGCAGAACACAGAATTTAGACCACATAATACAGAATACTGAATATAGAATCTCGACTATAGAATGTAAAACACAGAATATATAATATAGAATTCGGAATGCAGAATATAGAATGTAGAACACAGAGTATAGAATATGGAAGACAGAATACAGAACCCAGAATTTATAACATGGAATGCAGTACACAAAATATAGACTATAGAATACAGAATACTGAATATAGAATTTAGAACATATAATGCAGACCACAGAATTTAGAATATAGAATACAGAATACTGAATATAGAATATAGAACATGGAATGCAGAACACCGAATTTAGTATATAGAATATAGAATACTGAATATAGAATTTAGAATTAAAAATTTAGAACAAAGAATATATAATATAGACTACGGAATGCAAAATATAGTATGTAGAGTATAGAATGAAGAACACATTATATAGAATATACAATAGACAATGTAGAACCCAGAATGTAGAACATGAAATGCAGAACACAGAATTTAGAACTTACAATACAGAATACTGAATATAGAATTTAGAATATAGAATGTAGAACACAGAACATAGAATACAGATTATAGAATACAGAATTTAGCACATGGAATGCAGAACACAGAATTTATTATATAGACTGTAGAATACTGAATATAGACTTTAGAATTTAGAACTTAGAAATCAGAATTTAGAATATAGAATACGGAATGCAAAATATTGTATGTAGAGTATTGAATGAAGAACACACAATATCGAATATACAATAGAGGATATAGAACACAGAATTTAGAACATGGAACGCTGAACAGAGAATATAGAAAATAGAATACAGAATTCTGAATATAGAATTTAGAATATAGAATGTAGAACACAGAATATAGAATATAGAATACAGGATACTAAATATAGTATATAGAACATGCAATGCAGAACACAGAATTTATAATATAGAAAACAGAATACTGAATATAGAATTTAGAATATAGAATCTGTAACACAGAATATAGAATATAGAATAGAGAATATAGAACCCAGAATTAAGAGCATGGAATGCAGAAAATAGAATTTAGAATATAGAATACAGAATACTAAATATAGAATTTAGAATATAGAATGTAGAACACAAAATATAGAATATAGAATAGAGAATATAGAACCCAGAATTTAGAACATGGAATGCAGAACACAAAGTTTAGATTATAGAATACAGAATACTGAATATAGAATTTAGAATATAGAATGTAAAACACAGAACATAGAATATAGTATACGGAATTCAGAATATAGAATGTGGTATATAGAATGAAGAACCCAAAATATAGAATATATAATAGAAAATATAGAAGCCAGAATTTAGAATTTGGAATGCAGGACACAGAATTTAGAATATAGAATACAGAATACTGAATTTAGAATGTTGTATATAGAACGTAGAAGAGAGAATTCAGACTATAGAATACAGAATACTGAATATAGAATTTAGAATACAGAATATAGAACACAGGACATAGAACATAGAAAATGAATGCAGAATATAGAATGCAGAACACAATATAAAGAATATAAAATAGAGAATATAGAACTTAGAAATTAGTAATGGAATGCCGAACACAGAATTTAGAATATAGAATACGGAATAGTGTATATAGAATTTAGAATATATAATGAAGAACACAGAATATACAATATAGAATACGGAATGCAGAATACAGAATACAGTATATAGAATGTAGAACACAGAATATATAATATGGAAAACAGAATACAAAACCCCGAATTTAGAACTTGTAATGCAGAACACAGAATTTAGACTATAGAATACAGAATACTGAATATAGAATTTAGAACATATAATGCAGAACACAGAATTTAGAATATAGAATACAGAATACTGAATATAGAATATAGAACATGGAATGCAGAACACCAAATTTAGTATATAGAATATAGAATACTGAATATAGAATTTAGAATTAAAAATTTAGAACAAAGAATATATAATATAGACTACGGAATGCAAAATATATTATGTAGAGTATAGAATGAAGAGCACATTATATAGAATATACAATAGACAATGTACAACCCAGAATGTAGAACACGTAATGCAGAACACAGAATTTAGAACTTACAATACAGAATACTGAATATAGAATTTAGAATATAGAATGTAGAACACAGAACATAGAATACAGATTATAGAATACAGAATTAAGCACATGGAATGCAGAACACAGAATTTAGAAAATAGTATATGAATACTGAATATAGAATTTAGCATATAGAATGTAGAACACAGAGTATACAATGTAGAATTCGGGATGCAGAATATAGAATACAGAATATAGAATGTAGAACACAGAATATAGACTATGGAAAACAGAATACAGAACCCAGAATTTAGAATATGGAATGCAGAACACAGAATTTAGAATATAGAACACAGAATAATGAATATAGAATTTAGAACATAGAATGCAGAATACAGAATTTAGAATATAGAATGTAGAACACAGAATATAGAATATAGCATAGAGGAAATACAATTCAGAATTTAGAACATGGAATGCATAACACAGAATTAAGAATATAGAATACAGAATCCTGAATATTGAATTTAGAACATATAATGCAGAACACAGAATTTAGAATATAGAATACTGAATACTGAATATAGAATTAGAATACAGAATGTAGAGCACATAGTATGGAATATAGAATACGGAATGCAGAATATACTATGTAGAATATAGAATGAAAAACACAAAATATAGAATAGAGTAGAGAATATAGAACTCAGAATTTAGAACATGGAATGCAGAACACAGAATTTAGATTCTAGAATACACAATTCTTAATATAGAATTTAGAATATAGAATGTAAAACACAGAATATAGAATATAGAATACGGAATGCAGAATATAGAATGTGGAATATAGAATGAAGAACACAAAATATAGAATATATAAAAGAGAATATAAAACCCAGAATTTAGAAATGGAAAGCAGAACAGAGAATTTAGAATATAGAATACAGAATACTGAATATAGAATTTAGAATTTCGAATGTAGAACACAGAATATTGAATATAGAATAGAGAATATAGAATTCAGAATTTAGAATATGGAATGCAGAACACAGAATTTAGAATATAGAATAGGTAATAATGAATATAGAATTTAGAATATTGAATGCAGAAAACAGAATTTAGACAATAGAATACATAATACTGAATATAGAATTTAGAATATAGAATATAGAACACAGAATATAAAATATAGAATCCAGAATTTAGAAAATGAAATTCAGAACACTTAATCTGGAAAGTAGAATGCAGAATACTGAATATAGAATTTAGAATATAGAATGCAGAACACAGAATTTATTATATAGACTATAGAATACTGAATATAGACTTTAGAATTTAGAACTTAGAACTCAGAATTTAGAATATAGAATACGGAATGCAAAATATTGTATGTAGAGTATAGAATGAAGAACACACAATTTCGAATATAGAATAGAGGATATAGAACACAGAATTTAGAACATGGAACGCTGAACACAGAATATAGAAAATAGAATACAGAATTCTGAATATAGAATTTAGAATATAGAATGTAGAACACAGAATATAGAATATAGAATACAGGATACTAAATATAGAATATAGAACATGCAATGCAGAACACAGAATTTAGAATATAGAATACAGAATACTGAATATATAATTTAGAATATAGAATCTGTAACACAGAATATAGAATAGAGAATATAGAACCCAGAATTAAGAGCATGGAATGCAGAAAATAGAATTTAGAATATAGAATACAGAATACTGAATATAGAATTTTGAATATAGAATGTAGAACACAGAATATAGAATATACAATAGAGAATATAGAACACAGAATTTAGAACATGGAATGCAGAACACAGAAATTAGAACTTGGATTGCAGAACACAGAATTTTGAATTTACAATACAGAATACAGAATATACAATTTAGAACATAGAATGCAGAACACAGAATATAGAATACAGAAAACAGTATACTGAATATAGAATTTAGATCATGGAATTCAGAACATAGAATTTAGAATAGAGAAAAAAATATACTGAATATAGAATTTAGAATATAGAATGTAGAACACAGAATATATAATAGAGAATATAGAATCCACAATTTAGAACATGGAATGTAGAACACAGAATTTAGAAAATAGAATACAGAATACTGAAAATAGAATTTAGAATATAGAATATAGGACACATCATATAGAATATAGTATACGGGAAGCAGAATATAGAATACAGAATATAGAATGTAGAACACAGAATATAGAATATGGAAAACAGAATACAGAATCCAGAATTTTGAACATGGAATTCAGAACACAGATTTTTGAATATAGAACACAGAAAAATGAATATAGAATTTAGAACATAGAAAGCAGAACACAGAATTTAGACCATATAATACAGAATACTGAATATAGAATTTCGAATATAGAATGTAAAACACAGAATACATAATATAGAATTCGGAATGCAGAATATAGAATGTAGAACACAGAGTATAGAAAATGGAAAACAGATTACAGAACCCAGAATTTATAACATGGAATGCAGAACACAAAATATAGACTATAGAATACAGAATACTGAATATAGAATTTAGAACATATAATGCAGAACACAGAATTTAGAATATAGAATACAGAATACTGAATATAGAATATAGAACATGGAATGCAGAACACCGAATTTAGTATATAGAATATAGAATACTGAATATAGAATTTAGAATTAAAAATTTAGAACAAAGAATATATAATATAGACTACGGAATGCAAAATATAGTATGCAGAGTATAGAATGAAGAACACATTATATAGAATATACAATAGACAATGTAGAACACAGAATGTAGAACATGTAATGCAGAACACAGAATTTAGAACTTACAATACAGAATACTGAATATAGAATTTAGAATATAGAATCTAGAACACAGAACATAGAATACAGATTATAGAATACAGAATTTAGCACATGGAATGCAGAACACAGAATTTAGAAAATAGAATATGAATACTGAATATAGAATTTAGCATATAGAATGTAGAACACAGAGTATACAATGTAGAATTCGGGATGCAGAATATAGAATACAGAATATAGAATGTAGAACACAGAATATAGACTATGGAAAACAGAATACAGAACCCAGAATTTAGAATATGGAATGCAGAACACAGAATTTAGAATATAGAACACAGAATAATGAATATAGAATTAAGAACATAGAATGCAGAACACAGAATTTAGAATATAGAATGTAGAACACAGAATATAGAATATAGCATAGAGTATATAGAATTCAGAATTTAGAACATGGAATGCATAACACTGAATTTAGGATATAGAATACAGAATCCTGAATATTGAATTTAGAACATATAATGCAGAACACAGAATTTAGAATATAGAATATAGAATACTGAATATAGAATTAGAATAAAGAATGTAGAGCACATAGTATGGAATATAGAATACGGAAGGCAGAATATAGTATGTAGAATATAGAATGAATAACACAAAATATAGAATAGAGTAGAGAATATAGAACTCAGAATTTAGAACATGGAATGCAGAACACAGAATTTAGATTCTAGAATACACAATTCTTAATATAGAATTTAGAATATAGAATGTAAAACACAGAATATAGAATATAGAATACGGAATGCAGAATATAGAATGTGGAATATAGAATGAAGAACACAAAATATAGAATATATAAAAGAGAATATAAAACCCAGAATTTAGAAATGGAATGCAGAACACAGAATTTAGAATATAGAATACATAATACTGAATACAGGATTTAGAACATATGATGCAGAACACAGAATTTAGAATACAGAAAGCAGAATACTGAATATAGAATTTAGAACATGAAATGCAGAACAAAGAATTTAGAATATAGAATAAAAAATACTGAATATAGAATTTAGAAAATAGAATGTAGAACACAGAATATAGAATAGAGAATATAGAACCCAGAATTTAGAACATGGAATGTAGAACACAGAATTTTGAGAATAGAATACAGAATAATAAAAATAGAATTTAGAGTATAGAATATAGGACACAGAATATAGAATATAGAATAAGGAAAGCAGAATAATGATTACAGAATATAGAATGTAGAACACAGAGTATAGGATATGGAAAACAGAATACAGAACCCAGAATTTATAACATGGAATGCAGAACACAAAATATAGACTATAGAATACACAATACTGAATATAGAAATTAGAACATGGAATGCACAACACAGAATTTAGAATATAGAATACAGAATACTGAATATAGAGTTTAGAATATGGAATTTAGAACACAGGATATAGAATATAGAATATAGAATACTGAAAATAGAATATAGAACACGGAATGCAGAACACAGAATTTAGAATATAGAAAACATAATTCTGAATATAGAATTTAGAATTTAGAATTTAGAACTCAAAATTTAGACTATACAATACGGAATGTAAAATATAGTATGTAGAGTATAGAATGAAGTATACACAATATAGAATATAATATAGAGGATATTGAATACCGAATTTAGAACATGGAATGTAGAACACAGAATTTAGAAAATAGAATACAGAATACTGAATATAGAATTTGGAATATACAATGTAAAACACAGAATATAGAATATAGAGTACAGAATACTGAATATAGTATTTAGATCATGGAATGCAGAACACAGAATATAGAATATAGAAAGGGAATATAGAACCCAGAATTTAGAACATGGAATGCAGAACACAGAATTTAGATTATAGAATGCAGAATACTGAATATAGAATTTAGAATCTAGAATGTAAAACACAGAATATAGAATCTACTATACGGAATGCAGAATATAGAATGCAGAATATAGAATGTAGAATATAGAATGAAGAACAAAAAATTAAGATTATAAAAAAGAGAATATACAACTTAGAATTTAGTAATGGAATGCCGAACACAGAATTTAGAATATTGAATACGGAATACTGAATATAGAATTTAGAATATATAATGAAGAACACAAAATATAGAATATAGAATACGGAATGAAGAATATAGAATACAGTATACAGAATGTAGAACACAGAATATAGAACATGGAAAAGAGAATACAGAACCCAAAATTTAGAACATGGAATTCAGAACACAGAATTTAAATTATAGAATACAGAATACTGAATATAGAATTTAGAATATAGAATGTAAAACACAGAATATAGAATATAGTATACGGAATGCAGAATATAGAATGTGGAAAATAGAATGAAGAAAACAGAATATAGAATATAGAAAGAGAATATAGAACCCAGAATTTAGATCATGCGATGCATAACACAGAATTTAGAATATAGAATACAGAATAGAGAATATAGAATTTAGAATATAGAATGAAGAACACATAATATAGAATATAGAATACGGAATGCAGACTATAATATGTAGAATATAGAATGAAAAACACACAATATAGAATAGATTAGAGAATATAGAACCCAGAATTTAGAACATGGAATGCAGAATACAGAGTTTAGGTTATAGAATACAGAATAATGAATATAGAATTTTGAATATAGAATGTAAAACACAGAATATTCAATATAGAAAACCGTATGCAGAATATAGAATGTGGAATATAGAAAAACAACACAAAATATAGAATATATAAAAGAGAATATAGAAGCCAAAATTTAGATCATGGAATGCAGAACACAGAATTTAGAATATAGAATACAGAATACTGAATTTAGAATTTTGAATATAGAATGTAGAACACCGAATTCAAAATATAGAATACAGAATACTGAATATAGGAATTAGAATACAGAATATAGAACACAGAGCATAGAATATGGAAAATGAATGCAGAATATAGAATGTAGACTATAGAATTAAGAACACAAAATATTGAATATATAAAAGAGAATATAGAACCTAGAATTTAGTAATGGAATTCAGAACACAGAATTAAATTATATAATACAAAATACTGAATATTGAATTTAGAATATAGAATGTAGAACACAAAATATAGAATATGGAAAACAGAATACAGAACCCAAAATTTAGAACATGGAATGCAGAACACAGAATTTAGATTATAGAATACAGAATACTGAATATAGAATTTAGAATATAGAATGTAAAACACAGAATATAGAATATAGTATACGGATCAGAATATAGAATGTGGAATATAGAATGAAGAACACAAAATATAGAATATATAATAGAGAATATAAAAGCCAAAATTTAGATCATGGAATGCAGAACACAGAATTTAGAATATAGAATACAGCATACTGAATTTAGAATTTTGAATATAGAATGTAGAACACCGAATTCAGAATATAGAATACAGAATACTGAATATAGGAATTAGAATACAGAATATAGAACACAGAACATAGAATATGGAAAATGAATGCAGAATATAAAATGTAGAATATTGAATTAAGAACACAAAATATTGAATATATAAAAGAGAATATAGAACCTAGAATTTAGTAATGGAATGCAGAACACAGAATTTAAATATATAATACAAAATACTGAATATAGAATTTAGATTATAGAATGTAGAACACAAAATAGAGAATATGGAAAACACAATACAGAACCCAAAATTTAGAACATGGAATGCAGAACGCAGAATTTAGATTATAGAATACAGAATACTGAATATAGAATTAAGAATACAGAATATAGAACACAGAACATAGAACATAGAAAATGAATGCAGAATATATAATGCAGAACACAATATAAATAATATAAAATAGAGAATATAGAACTTAGAATTTAGTAATGGAATGCCGAACACAGAATTTAGAATACAGAATACGGAATAGTGAATATATGATTTTGAATATATAATGAAGAACACAGAATATACAATATAGAATACAGAATGCAGAATATAGAATACAGTATATAGAATGTAGAACACAGAATATAGAATATGGAAAACAGAATACACAACCCAGAATTTAGAACATGGGATGCAGAACACAGAATTTAGAATATAGAATGTAGAACACAGAATATAGAATATAGCATAGAGTATATAGAATTCAGAATATAGAACATGGAATGCATAACACAGAATTAAGAATATAGAATACAGAATCCTGAATATTGAATTTAGAACATTTAATGCAGAACACAGAATTTAGAATATAGAATACTGAATACTGAATATAGAATTAGAATACAGAATGTAGAGCACATAGTATGGAATATAGAATACGGAATGCAGAATATAGTATGTAGAATATAGAATGAAAAACACAAAATGTAGAATAGAATAGAGAATATAGGACACAGAATTTAGAACATGGAATGCAGAACACAGAATTTAGGATATAGAATACAGAATACTCAATATAGAATTTAAAATATAGAATTTATAACACAGAATATAGAATATAGAATACGGAATGCAGAATAAAGAATACAGAATATAGAATGTAGAACTCAGAATATAGAATATGGAAAACAGAATACAGAACCCCGAATTTAGAACTTGTAATGCAGAACACAGAATTTAGACTATAGAATACAGAATACTGAAAATAGAAATTAGAATATAGAATGTAGAACACAGAATATAGAATATAAAATACAGAATTTAGAATATGATATGCCGAACACTGAATATTGTAAATAGAATACAGAATACTGAATATAGAATTTAGAACATATAATGCAGAACACAGAATTTAGAATATAGAATACAGAATACTGAATATAGAATATAGTACATGGAATGCAGAACACCGAATTTAGTATATAGAATATAGAATACTGAATATAGAATTTAGAATTAAAAATTTAGAACAAAGAATATATACTATAGACTACGGAATGCAAAATATAGTATGTAGAGTATAGAATGAAGAACACATTATATAGAATATACAATAGACAATGTACAACCCAGAATGTAGAACATGTAATGCAGAACACAGAATTTAGAACTTACAATACAGAATACTGAATATAGAATTTAGAATATAGAATGTAGAACACAGAACATAGAATACAGATTATAGAATACAGAATTAAGCACATGGAATGCAGAACACAGAATTTAGAAAATAGTATATGAATACTGAATATAGAATTTAGCATATAGAATGTAGAACACAGAATATACAATGTAGAAATCGGAATGCAGAATATAGAATACAGAATATAGAATGTAGAACACAGAATATAGACTATGGAAAACAGAAAACAGAACCCAGAATTTAGAACATAGAATGCAGAACACAGAATTTAGAATATAAAATGTAGAACACAGAATATAGAATATAGCATAGAGTATATAGAATTCAGAATATAGAACATGGAATGCATAACACAGAATTAAGAATATAGAATACAGAATCCTGAATATTGAATTTAGAACATATAATGCAGAACACAGAATTTAGAATATAGAATACTGAATACTGAATTTAGAATTAGAATACAGAATGTAGAGCACATAGTATGGAATATAGAATACGGAATGCAGAATATAGTATGTAGAATATAGAATGAAAAACACAAAATATAGAATAGAGTAGAGAATATAGAACTCAGAATTTAGAACATGGAATGCAGAACACAGAATTTAGATTATAGAATACACAATTCTTAATATAGAATTTAGAATATAGAATGTAAAACACAGAATATAGAATATGGAATACGGAATGCAGAATATAGAATGTGGAATATAGAATGAAGAACACAAAATATAGAATATATAAAAGAGAATATAAAACCCAGAATTTAGAAATGGAATGCAGAACACAGAATTTAGAATATATAATATATAATACTGAATACAGAATTTAGAATACAGAAAGCAGAATACTGAATACAGAAATTAGAACATGAAATGCAGAACATAGAACTTA